>NC_048604.1:33071224-33071769 GCF_003668045.3 Cricetulus griseus | reverse complement strand
GATGACATGATGTGGCAGGGAGGTTGAGTTGGGCAAAGAACAGAAGAGAGCAACATAAGAGATAATATAATAGAGGGAGACATTATAGGTTTAAAGAGAAATCAGGCACTAGGGAAATGTCTGCAGAGCTACAAAGATGACACCAACTAACAGTCTAAGCAACAGAGAAGAGGCTACCTTAAATGCCCTCTCTTGATAATGAGATTGATGACTGATTCATACACCATAGTATAGCCTTCATCCAGCAGCTGGTGGAAGTAGAAGAAGACACCCACAGCTAAACCTTGAACTGACCTGAAATCCAATCACAGAGAAGGAGGACTGATGAGCAAAGTGGTCCATACCAGGGTGGAGAAACACAAAGAAAACTCTGTACTGTAGAAGGGAGAGCTCTTGATCCCCAGACTGATAGCTGGGAAACCAGTTGGGACTGATCCAGACACACTGAATGTGGGTGTCAATGAGGACACCTTGGAAATATGTGTGGCCTCTTGTAGGGGATCAGTAATTATCACTAGCCTAGGAATGGACTTTGGGAGCCCATC
>NC_048604.1:32694347-32706847 GCF_003668045.3 Cricetulus griseus | reverse complement strand
CGTTGGGGGGTGGGGGGAGGGGGAGCCCTAATTCCTCAGACACAGACAGGAATCATGATAGAAAGGAAATTTGCCAACCAAACCCTTTAGTTTTCTTTTCCAGAGACCCAACCTGTGCATTCTAGGACCCTGTCTATGCATTCAGGTGTATCTTTTGGCCACCTTCCAAAGCTCACGTGAGCCCCCCCCCCCAGCTTCTGCTGAAAGAGTAGGTTCCCAAGGACCCTCATCTGGGGACCAAAAAAAAAAATCAAAGAACAAATGTTAGTCCGTGCCAGTTGTTAACAGACTGTCAGGATTTGGGCTGTGTCTCCAAAACTTCTGTTTGGGCTTGCCAAGCCACCATATGATCTCACTGCCTGTACATAGTTGTCCCCCCCCCCCCACTTCCCATATAGCCACTGGATATCAAGACAGTAGTCACTGTTTCCTTTCTCCAAAGGTTACAGAGTCTGCTTTGTACATGGACCTTTATCACATGCATCCACATCCAGCCAGGTACAGATGTCTGTAACACGCCATAGATGCAAAGGAGGCTCTCCGATGGTATTTACATAGATGGAAGGGCACCTAGAGAACCACTCAGAGAACAGAGAACCTATTCCTCTTGGCTTCTTCCAGCATGCCAGTACCACACCAACACACCACCATTCTTTCTTTCCTCAGGGTGTACCGCTTTGTGCTACCATACTCAAATGGAACCTATAACTTTCCTTTATACATGGCCAAGGACAAAGTAAGTGTTCATGTTAGGAGAAGGAATGTTTTTCACTTGGCTGTCACTATGAGTGTTCACACACACACACACACACACACACACACACAGAGAGAGAGAGAGAGAGAGAGAGAGAGAGAGAGAGAGAGAGAGACTCTATACCAGCTAACCCCGAAGTCCAGTTGAACCATAGTCTCATCGTCTATCACCTTCCTATGCTAGGCACTGTTCTACACATTATTCTACTGACAGATCACAGACCAGATTCCTAATAGGGCCACCATCACCTGGGAAGGAGCAGGGAAACCTTTCTTGACTTTGTCCCTAGGTACTCTCTGTGGACTAGTGGGGAGTAAACGCCAGGAGTCTGACCTGTCTTTAAATCGGGTTTATCTGTCTGTTGGTTTTCCAGGGAGGCTCAGGTAGTGAATCCTGGTCATGTGCCATGCCACATCTCACCTCTACTTGCTTCCATGACTGAGGCTCCCTCTGCTTATATTCACCCTGAGGAAGGACACTGCTTTCTGCTCCTTGCTGATATGTACACAATAGGCTCACACAACCAGGATGTTGCAAGTAACATACTTCCCTTCAGTAACTCTCTATACCCTTGGGTTATGCTGTAGATCTAATTTATGTAGCCAAATCCTTGGCTCATAAGTAGAGGACACTCAACTCCATCTGCAGCAGTCCTGAAGAAGAGCCAAGTCAAATTGAAACAAAAAGAAATGGGATGAAAAACAAAGGCAGAAGGCAAGATGAGACAGAGAGAAAAGCAAAGTGAATAGGCTAAGGATATCAGTTAGCAAGTGTGCAAGGGAGGATGGAATGAGGGAGAGAGGGAGGGGGAAAGGTAGGAAGGGAGAAAGGGAGGGAGGGAGGCAGTAAGGATCAGATGGACAGAAGGAAGGTAAAGGAAATAAGGAAGGATCTACAAGTAAATGACCTGTGGTTGGAATTTTTGGGGACTCCCAAGCTCTTGAGGATAAGTACTGTCCCTAGTGCCATGAAAATCTTGTTCCAGGAAGTGAGATGTGGGTATAGGCAGGAGATGGGAAAAACAAACACTCATCCAGAGACCCTGAGTGTGGCCACAGGTACTTGGGCAGACTCTCTCCCTTGCTCCTAGGAGGATGTGAAGGAGTCACAAGCAGCCGGTCCACATAGTTGAGTCCCATGTGATGACTCCTGGGCAGAGAGCTCCTCTTATCTATGCCAGACATGACTGCCACAGGATGTTCATGCCTGTACTTCCTGTATAGCTGATGTCTGCTGCTCTAGAGCCTTGCCTTTTTCGGGAGCCGGACTGGTTGGTGCCCCACATGGATTGCTGGTACTCTGGCTTCTCCTGAGGATGGCAAGCCTGCTGGAGTCTCCTTTTTTACACTGTTTGGAATAGAGTCCCCCTCCTCCAATTTCCTCACCCCAACCCCAGATCTATTGAGAAAAACCAGAGTTCTTGGTGGGAACACAAAATAGTTCCACTGGATAGCAGTATTGTACCCTGAATACCAAGATGCTCTTCTGTCAGGCCTACTCCTTCCACCCTTCTTTGAGCAAAAAAAAGCCAGCAACAATTTAATACCAGACTCCAAGATGGCTGACTACCATCATGGCCACTTCTGGACAAAGATGGGCCTCCCAGCCTAACTCATGGGAATCTGACCCAGAAGTGTCTCAGTCCCCACATGGTCCTCATTCCATTCCAAGGCCATCATGCCTCCTCAGGGAACCAGGATCCACTCCAGAAACTAAATTAGGAACCTCATCACTAGATGAGACAGGGTAAGCTACAGAAACAAAACCTCCTGAACCCATGGCTGACAATAGCCCCCTTTTCATCAGGAACATTGATCACCCTTTCAGCAGATCTCCTCTGAATTCTCAGAAGACCCAAGCCACCCACTCAGTTAAGATGGCCTGCTACCTTTCACATAGTTTCTTGATATTTGTCAACAACTCTAGCATCCCACAGCTATGGCTACCAAGCTCATATCTAGTGGACTAAGCCAATCCATGATGAATATATGCTCTGCCTCCAGAGTGTTAAGTCTCAGACCCTGGGACAAATGGCTGAGTGCCTACTTAATATATCAAAGCAGACACTGGCCACCAGGTTCTCCCAGCATCCCTCAGTCCCTATCTGTTACAGGGTATGGGTGGCATACCCCACCCTCTACCCTGAACTCTTCAGCCCAAGGGCTGGGCTGCCCTTCCCCCAGAGGCTCTTCTCTGTATAATCTAACCATTTTGATTACCCTCCTCTTTGGGGCTCCTGGCTGCTGTATGTGGTTCTCCCCCCCCTCTCTCTCTCTCTCTCCCTCCCTCCCTCGCTCTCATCTCCCTTCCCCTTCCTCCTCTGCCCACATGGCACAACTCAGTCTGCTCATGTCCATTCTGGACTCTCCCACATGTCCCTGCCTCTGACTATGCTTTCCATTTTATCTACAATAAGCTTTCTCTTCCACCATACTTAGGAGCAGTCATGTCCATCATTATTTATTTCTTTTTTTTCATTCAAAAAGAACCTTGCAATCCTTCCTAGACAGCCACAGAATCTACAAACGTCCTGCTGTGGTCAGATAGGTGTCCACGTCGTTTGTGTTTTGCCCTGAAGTACAGGATGCTAGCCTGAAGTTATAGAGGCCCATATTCATCTTATGTGCTTACAAGTTGTCTGGATCATCATCCATACAACTCCTAAACCAGGTTCTATCACTACAATCTCACTTAACAGCCTTTTCTACAACTTGTGGTTCAAACTACACCAGATGATATACCACGGTTGTATTCAAGAGTCTAACTGCCTTGTTATCCTGTCCACCAGAATTTCCATAGATCTGAGAGACTGTTTTTGAACAGAGTACTTACCTGGAACTCTAAGATGTAGACACAACCAGAGATCATAGTGGAAGCCTTTCTCACTCTGTTCACCCTGGAAGAAAACACCAGAATCTCTTTTAGTTCATGTGGGGCTACCAAACTGATGGTCAAAATGTGACACTATACCCCTTACTTGACCAGCCTAGAGGGTACATTCAGGCTATAATATCAGGGCTCAGGTACAGTATAGCTTTTGAAGAAAGTATGCCACGAAAATTAATTCTATTCTTCCTTTGGAAACCTCCAAGTTATTAAATTCAGGTTGATTACATATAATCTTTAAAATTTAGTTTCTTTCTTTCTTTTTCCTTTGTATTTATTCTTTTCTCACATATTTCACCCCAATCACAGTTTCCCTTCCTTCTTTTCTCCCAGTCTCTCCCCCAGATCTACTCCTCCTCCATTTGCCTTCAGAAAAGGGCAGGTCTCCCCAGGGATATCAACCAAACCTGGCATTTCAAGATACAATAAGACTAGGCACACCCCTGTAGGGGAAGCTGTAGCGACGCCTTCTTAGGGGCTGGCTACAACAGTACCTGAGGGCTTGTGAGGGCGTGGTCAGAGGAGTAGGGGGACTGCATTTTCGGTTTCGTTTTCTCTTTGCTTCTTGCTGTACAGACTACCACCGGCTGGCTGGTTCGCTCTGTAAGTAAGGCTTTTCCCTATTAAATACCCTTATATTTCTACCTGACTCTGTATTGGTAATTTCTTACTATATCTGGTGTCAGAAGCGGGATATTGGAAACCCACACCCCATTTGGGACAGGCTGTGGGTTCCATCGGGCCCGCTGCCTAGGCCCGGAAAGCACCCACTCTCCACAGGCGTTCCCGGCTAGCAGCCGACCCACTGCTGCTGAGCTGCTCAGAACCATCCACCCAGCTCAGAGACAGTTTCTAGCTGCCTAGAGTCCAGGTAGGCCTCCACTTTCAGCTGTGGCTTCCCCTGGCCTGCAGGAAAGCCCGAATCTGTTTCAGTGGTTGTAGCCGCAAGGCCGTATACTCTCTAAGATAAGCGCAGCCGCTTTTGTGACCTTTCTCCACCGCTGACCGACTGCTACCAAACGCTGCGGACTCACTGAACACCTGTGCCACCCACTGGTCAAAGATATTTACTGCATCTGGAGTAGAAATCAGGTAAAATCATGGCGGAATATTTATCATTTGCTAAAATTGGTAATGTTTTTGCTTATTACGTGAATTCACTGTTTGAGGAGGATGCTAATTTGCCAATTATTGGCCTATATGCTGTCATGGCAGTTAGCTTGCTGGTACAAATAGTATTACTAGCCAGAGGACTCAGGAATAGAGATAAGGATAACCTCACCACCTGCTTACAGGAAATAACAGCTTTACGATTAGGTCAGACCACAATTGTGCAGCAAATGGAACAGAAATTGGATGATAAGCTTGGCTCTGTGTCCAATACACTAAAGACAGAGCTGTCTGATGAGATACAGCGTATTTATGATAAGATAAACACAGAGAGATCCTCCATGTCTGAGGCCTTAGAGGCTAGGCTGTCAGAAGACCATGACCAGCTAAAGAATATCTGTAGCCAGCTAGAAACTCAGATAGGCAATGTTACTCATCAACTAGATGCAACGGTGCAAAATACCCAGCATAGGGTTGAAGAATTGGACAATGCCATTCAATCAGTCATTGAAGCATCCAAGGTAGCAGATCAGAAGTTTGAGTCTAGATTTGAATGTTTGGAAGATAATTTACAGTACAGGGCTGACAGATTACATAGGTCCATACGGTCGATTGCTGAGGACTCAAAATCAGCAAATCATGACCTGGAATCTAGACTCCAATACCTAGAAGGCAGTTTCCATGCCATCCAGATGCTGTCTAAGGATGATCGTATGAAAGACCTAGAAAAACGTGTAGATGAGCAGTTAGAGCAATTTACAGATTCACTAACGTGCTTGGAATCTTTTATGATTAAGGAGATTGAAACTTTTCAAAAGGATATCATTGCTAGGCTTAAAGATCAGTGGGATGCCTCAGAAGCAGAATCACTCCAATCCCAGGCACCTACTCCACCCAGGTATCGTGACTATTCTTCTAAGGTTGTTACTCGTACACCATTAGTGTACCCAGCTACCATGGTAGAAAAGCCAGCTTCTAAGAAACACCCTCATGGACGAATGGTTTATGAATGGCAACCTATACAGCCGAAGGATCTTAAGAATATTAAAGAATCAGTTGTCTCATATGGTCTCCATAGCCCATACGTAAAACAGCTATTACATTCATGGGCAACCTTTAACAGGGTGACACCCACAGATTGGGAACGATTGGTAGCAGCTGTACTTGAGAATTCATGCCAAATCCAGTGGAAGGCATTGGTAAGGGAAGAGGCAAAGCTCCTTGAACGTCAGGGCATAAAGGAAGGTTTTGAAGCGCCTCTAGATAAGCTTCTTGGTCAGGGTATTTATGCTGACCCACAGGTTCAGGCTGAATATGATGACGATATACTGTCTCTTTGCAGGAAAGCAGCATTAAATGCCTGGGATAAGGTTCGTGAGCCAGGAGAACGCCTAGAAGCTTATACCAGAATAGAACAGGGACCTACAGAACAGTTCCAGGACTTCTTACAAAGGTTAACTAGGGCAGTAGAATTACAGGTAACAGATCCAGAAACAAGACAATCAATTATATATACAATAGCTTATGAAAATGCAAACCCTATATGCAAAAGAATACTTTTGCCTTTAAAGATCAGATCAGCTCCGTTAGAAGAATGGGTTTTGTATGCAGCCAACATTGACTATAATGTGCAAGATACTGGAGCTTGGGTAGGAGAAGCCATCTCCAAAGGTTTAAAACGGCAACAGGAAATTAAAAGGTCTAGAGGTGAGGATGTAAGGGCTTGGCAAGGAGAAGCACCTTACAGAGGTCAACATAGATACCAAGAGGCTAGAGGTTACTACTACTATGAACCAGAACCTTGGGTAGGAAGAGCCTTCCCCTGGAGACCACGAAGGCTCCAGGAACCTAGATGTTTCAACTGTGGTAAAATGGGACATACTAAGAGAAATTGTAGACAAATGAATTCTAACAATGCCTCATATGGAAGGCCACTGCCTTCTGGATTGTGTAGAAGATGTGGTAAGGGCAGACACTGGACCAATGAATGTAGATCGACCAGGGACATACAAGGAAACCCCTTAAGGTCGGGAAACCCCTTAAGGTCGGGAAACCCCGAGGGGGGCCTCAAGAAGGCCCCCACATCGAGAAAGGTCAGGTCATTCCCAATAGCAATGGAAGACAATCTCTCACAGGAACAATAGATAGTACTTTGCATATTGTGAAAAAAGATATTGCTCTAGATGGTAGTTTGAATAGTGATGAAGAATCAAGTGTGAATGGACAAAATGAGAAACGCATATTTTGGCAAGCTTCTATTAATGATAAAAGGCCTCAGTTAAAAGTTAAAATTAATAATAAAGTTATTTCTGGCTTAGTGGACACTGGGGCGGATGTAACTATTATTACTCAAAAGTCTTGGCCTCAGAAATGGCCTCTTAGAGAGTCAAATGTACAATTTTTAGGAATTGGAACTCTATCTAGAGTTCGACAGAGTGTTAACTCAGTGGTCTGCATTGGACCGGAAGGACAGAAAGGGATACTGAAACCATACGTGGCAGATATAGCTATAAATCTCTGGGGTCGTGATCTCTTACAGCAATGGAATACTCAGATTAATATTCCTCCAGTGTCAGATACAAATTATGAAAAAGATCTGGTAAGACGCTATGGAAAACGGTTACCAACCATCCATGCTGTACAGAAACTAGGTACAAATGATGGACCTTCAGAGGAGCCAAAGGCCCTGCCATTGAAGTGGCTTACAGATGAACCAGTTTGGGTAGGACAATGGCCTATGACCTCTGAGAAGCTAGAGGCTTTAGAAAAGTTAGTACAGGAACAGCTAGATGCTGGACATATAGAGGAATCTACCAGTCCTTGGAATTCTCCTGTATTTGTCATCAAAAAGAAGTCAGGTAAGTGGAGAATGCTGACAGACCTGAGAGCTATAAATAAGGTAATTCAACCAATGGGCTCTCTGCAACCTGGAATGCCATTACCTTCCTTAATACCTAAAGGATGGCCTATCATAGTCATTGATCTAAAAGACTGTTTTTTCACAATACCGTTACAGGAAAATGATAGAGAAAAATTTGCATTTACTGTACCAACTCTTAATAATTCACAGCCAGTTAGGAGATATCAATGGAGGGTTTTGCCACAAGGAATGCTAAATAGCCCTACTTTGTGTCAACACTTTGTACAGCAACCTTTGGGAATAATTCGTAAGAAATTTCCACAATCTCTTGTTTATCATTACATGGATGATATTCTTTTATCAGATTCTAATAAGGAAACTTTGGAACGTATGTTTGAAATGGTGAAGGAAGTTCTGCCTCGTTGGGGATTACAGATTGCACCAGAAAAGATACAAAGAGGAAATTCTATTAACTATTTAGGTTACAAGATAGACTTACAGAGAATCAGACCTCAAAAGGTACAAATTAGGAGAGATCGGTATCAAACTCTTAATTCTCTTCAGAAATTATTAGGGGAAATTTCTCAATTACAGACAATTATTGGTGTAGAAGGACATGACTTAAAGCATTTAAAAATGGCCCTTAAAGGTGATAAGGACCTAAACAGTCCTAGAATATTATCTGATGAGGCAGAAAAAGAGTTACAATGGGTAGAAAACAGAATATTGAATGCACATGTAGATCGGATAAACCTTAATTTAGACTGTATTCTGGTTATCTTGCCATCCAGAGAATACCCTTCTGGAATTCTGATGCAGAGGGAAGACACTATATTGGAATGGATATTTCTGCCACATAAACAGAATAAAAAGTTAAAGACATATATAGAAAAGATTTCTGATTTGATTTTAAAGGGTAAATTAAGACTTCGCCAGCTGACTGGAAAAGATCCAGCAGAAATTATAGTACCTTTAACTAATGAAGAAATTTCTTCCTTATGGAAAGATAATGAATATTGGCAAATAGCTCTTACTGACTTTTTGGGAACAATTAGCAACAACTATCCCAAAACTGACAGAATTAAATTCATAAAAAAGACAGTCTGGATTCTTCCACGTATTGTAAGACAAACTCCCATTTCTGGAGTTCTTACCTTCTACACTGATGCCAACAAATCAGGTAAGGCAGGTTATAAAGCAGGTGAGGTAAGTAAAGTAGTTCAAAGTCCATATACATCTGTACAGAAGGCAGAATTATATGCAATTCTCATGGTACTTAAGGATTTTACAGAACCTCTTAATATAGTTACTGATTCTCAGTATGCAGAGAGAGTCGTGTTACATATTGAGACTGCAGAATTTGTTCCTGATAATACAGAATTAACTTCTCTGTTTTTACAATTACAGGAAACTATCAGAAACAGAAGTAATCCTATGTATATTACACATATCAGATCCCATACGGGTCTGCCTGGCCCACTAGCACAAGGCAATGATGAGATTGATCGTTTATTAATTGGAAGTGTGCTAGAAGCCTCAGAATTTCATAAGAAACATCATGTAAATAGCAAAGGTTTGAAAAAGGACTTCTCTATCACTTGGCAACAAGCCAAGGAGATAGTGAAAAACTGTCCTACTTGTTCCTTTTATAATCAAACTCCATTGCCAGCAGGTTGTAATCCTAAGGGCATTCGGAGAAATGAGGTTTGGCAGATGGATGTCTTTCACTTTGCAGAGTTTGGAAATTTGAAATATGTGCATCATACCATAGACACATTCTCAGGGTTCCAATGGGCTACTGCTCTTAACTCTGAAAAAGCTGATTCTGTTATTATACACCTGCTAGAGGTGATGGCAGTTATGGGTATACCTGCACAAATAAAAACTGACAATGCTCCAGCATATGTCTCTACGAAATTGGAACAATTTTTCAAATATTATAACATAAAGCATGTTACTGGTATACCACACAATCCTACAGGACAAGCAGTGGTTGAGAGATCTAATAGAACACTTAAGGAGATGCTCAACAAACAAGCTTGGAAGACTAAACCCCCCAAACATAGGTTGCATAATGCTTTATTAACACTAAACTTTCTTAATGCCAATGAAAAAGGACAAACAGCTGCAGAAAGACACTGGACTACGGAAAAAACTGCTGAACTCAATCAGCCAGTATACTTCAAAGATGTACTAACCTCTGCATGGAAACCAGGACATGTATTACGTTGGGGTAGGGGTTTTGCATTGGTTTCTACAGGAGAAGAAAAACTTTGGATACCATCAAAGTTGATCAAGATTCGACTGGAAAAGGAAAAACCTCTCAACGAGGACAAATGACAGGTATTCTACTAAGGTATATCTTATAAACTAAATAGAAACCTCCCAAAGGAAAGGGAAGTGTTTTGCTTTTATCTTCACAGGAAAACTCATCTTCAGAAGGCAAAAGACACTGCATGGGTAGATACTTAAGAAGAAAAGGTAGCTATAACCATCAAATAGAAGGAATGTGCCATACGGTAAACTTTACAGCTGTCTCTCAAAAACTCTATTTCTCTTTATTTCCTAGTCCCTATTCAATTAAACCAATGCTGGACTTAGAGGTGGATTTGGCTTTCCTCCTCTAAAATCCAAGCACATTATTTAACTAAGCTTTAGTGTTTCTGTGTTGTATCAAGAAGCCAATTGATGTAATACAGAATAAAAGAAGAATTTGGGGACTGTCTTTGTCTTTTCTTGGATCTTTCTCTCAAGGTGTACACCCTTTCATAATTGTTATGCTCTCATGGTTGCATTCCCTAGCATGTGTACATACACAAGCAAACATTTCTCTGCTAACTGTTTATGTTTGAGTCCCACACAGCCAATGAAGACCTGCCTGACAGCAATCCCTGGACACCCTGGAAAGAAAATGGGCCACACCTCCTCGACTGCACTGGATCCAACTTGCTCCATTTCAGCTGACACTCCGGCCAGAGGTTCGGGTACTGACTTCAATCAAGTTGAGGATTTCAAGCGAGATCTTCAATCAAGTGAATCCCATCTAACATGGACTGGATACTAACATTTTCTTTCTACAGGACCCCACATGACTATCATCGTCCCATTTCAGCAGGAAGTAACTTGGAAAATGCTACGCCCCCTTTCCCCATTGTTGTCACTTAGGATAGTGTATATACCTAGTTAGGAATAGCTTCCTATTGTTTATGACTTTAGGGTTTAGTTAAAATAGATAGTTATCTTCTTATATTTTACCTTTATACTGTTAAGTTAAAAAGGGGAATTGTAGGGGAAGCTGTAGCCACGCCTTCTTAGGGGCTGGCTACAAGAGTACCTGAGGGCTTGTGAGGGCGTGGTCAGAGGAGTAGGGGGACTGCGTTTTCGGTTTCGTTTTCTCTTTGCTTCTTGCTGTACAGACTACCACCGGCTGGCTGGTTCGCTCTGTAAGTAAGGCTTTTCCCTATTAAATACCCTTATATTTCTACCTGACTCTGTATTGGTAATTTCTTACTATACACCCCCTCATATTAAGGCTGGACAAGGCAACCCAGTAGGAGAAAAGGGTCACAAAATCAGACAAAAGAGTCAGAAACAGCCCCGTGCCCAAGGCTAGGAGTCCCACAAAAACACCAAGCTATACAACCACAATATATATACAGACAACCTTGGTCAGACCCACGCAGTCTCCCTGATTGCCAGTTCAGTCACTGTGGGACCCTATGAGCCCTGCCTAGTTGATTCTGTGAGCCATTTCCTTGTGATCTCTTTGACCCCTTTTGCTTCTACAATCCTTCCTCCCCTCTTCCAAAGGATTTCCAAAGATCTGCCTAATGCTTGGCTGTGGGTCTCTGTATCCCATCAGTTGCTGGATGAAGCCTCTCTGATGGCGATTATGCTAGGCTCCAGTCTATGAGTAGTATCATTTAAAGAATCTTCTTTAAAAAGGTATAAGGGAGCATATGCAGTTACCTGCAGTGGTCAGAAGAAGGGATCATTTTTCCCAGAGCTGGAGTTGCATGCAGTTTTAGGCTACTTGCCATTTGCGGATGCTGGGAAGCAAACTCCAGCACTCTAGCAAAGCAGCAATCAATCATACATGCTGAGCCATCACTCTAGCCTTTGACCTTATCTTGTTTGAATTCTTATTGGTTGATATAAAGCTGGCCAGGGAGCAGGGAACGAAGGTAGGAAGGTAAGAAAGGATATTGCCCATCACAGAGACTGTCCAGAAGTAAGTTACCAGGCAAATTAGGGTCTACAAGGAAGTTCTGTGTATCATGGAGTATGCATCCCACACCTAGCCATCAGAGGCATGGGTAATATACACAGCATATTATGGAGATATGGATGAAGAAAGTCATGGCTGGGCATAAAGACATGAAAGGGAATCTGGTGAGTGAGAAGAGGGATTTCTAAACCCCAAACCAGTGAGAATAATGCAAGTTCCCTTGATGTCTTTATGATTACCAAATCCATGAACAGGCAAGAGTTGGTACCTTGAGAGCCAAAGGAAAGCGGAGAAAGGGGGCATTCTTGCTGAAGGGCTGAGCCATTCTAGGGAATGGGGTAGATCCAGATATAGCAACCACCTGATAATGTTCTGTGCTCTCTTTATTGCAATCACCAAGCACACTGCTACTTGGTCTTACTTAGGAACTTATACTGTGCAAGACTGTCACAGTAATCTCCACCCAGGGTGTGCACAGGTTTCTCAAACTCACAAGCCTGAAGAGCCCCTTCCCTGTCTAACTTGGACCAGAATCCCTCCCAAGCAGGTCAGCCCTCCCTAGAAATGTACAGGGAAGTGTTGGTAGAATCTGCAAAGCAATTCTACTTGATGGCAGTATTGTACCAAGAATGTCAAGGTAGCCATGTTTTAGGTCCCTTCCC
>NC_048604.1:32326847-32359347 GCF_003668045.3 Cricetulus griseus | reverse complement strand
TTTTCTCTTCTCCAGTACTGAGGATTGAATCTAGGGTATTGAATATGCAAGGCAAGCATTCTGCCACTAGGCTACAACCTTAGCTCCTTCTTTTCTTTTCTTTTCTTTACTTTTCTTTTTTGAAGATAAGTTTGTATTTATTTACAGAAAACTTAGCGGTGAGTGTACATTTAACCCAGTTTAGTAGCGAGTTCTTTAGCTTTTGCCTTTTCCAGCTTGGCAATTCGAGCCACAGATTTAGGACCCAGGACATTGCCTCCTCAGTGGTGTCAGATCTCATCATATCTGTCGTCGTAATTGGTCCTAATAGCTTCCACCAGCTTAGCCAAAGCACCCTTGTCTTCCGAGTTAACCTGTGTAAAGGCAATGGTGGCACATGTTTTCCTGTGGACAAGTCGTCCCAGCCTGGCTTTTCCCTTGATGATGCAGTAGGGGACCCCCATCTTCCGACACAGGGCAGGCAGGAAGACCACCAGCTCAATGGGGTCTACATCGTGGGCAATTACCACCAGCTGAGCCTTCTTGTTCTCCATCAAGGTGGTGACTGTATTGACTCCTGCTCGAAGAACAGGTGGCCTCTTAGTTGGGACATCCCCTTTGCCAGCAGCCTTCTTCTCAGCACGGGCCAACAGTCTTTGCTTCTTCTCCTGCTTTGTCTGTGGCCTGTACTTGTGGGCAAGCTTGAGCAGCTGGGTAGCTGTTTGCCTGTCCAGGGCCTGGGTGAACTGGTTAATGGCAGGAGGAACTTTAAGCCACTTATAGAGGATGGCCCTTTGCCACTGCAACCGAATGTATCAGGGCCATTTGACGAGCGTGTGAGGTCTCGATTGGGCTGGATGTCCTGCCCAATGCCGAAGTTCTTAGGTCTCTTCTCAAACAAAGGGTTCACCACTTTCTTGGCCTCCTGTTTCTTCACGACGGCGGGTGCGGGGGCCACATTCTTCCCCTTGGCCTTCTTTCCCTTGGGCATCTTGCTCAGCTGCAGAAGAGAGAGAGAGAGAGAGAGAGAGAGAGAGAGAGAGAGAGAGAGAGAGAGAGAGAGAGAGAGAGAGAGAGAGAGAGAGAGCTTTTTTCTTTTTATAAGTGCTTGATAGTATTCTGTTGTGTATATGCAGCACATTTCTTTTAAATCTATTCATGCAGTATTTGGTTGCTAAGCACAGTTATTATAGATAATGATAGTGTACTGAATTTTCTAAGTCAAAAGAAAGGATCTAGGGTTTTTTTTATCATAAAGAAATGACCAATATGCCCAGATAGGTTTTCTCATTTTGAATATTGCATTGAAATATTGCATGGTACTCCATAAATACCTACAATTTTAATGTATCACTTAAATAATAAAATGATAGAAAGTAATCTTGTTGTTGCAATGAACAGAACTGTTATCATTTTTAGAATATCTTGTATCTAATTTATCCCTTTGTTTTATTTATTTACTTACTTGTGTGTGTGCACACACGTGTGTATATATATTACATGACTTGTATGTAGATAAGAGAGGCTAACTTGTGAAAGTTGGCCCTGTCCTTCCACCATGTGGGGTATAGGGATGGAACTTAGGTCATCATGCATGCCTGCAAGAAACTTTTACCCGCTGAGCCGTCTCA
The DNA here is from genome assembly GCF_003668045.3 of Cricetulus griseus. NCBI lineage: Eukaryota > Metazoa > Chordata > Mammalia > Rodentia > Cricetidae > Cricetulus > Cricetulus griseus. The sequence goes on along the minus strand of NC_048604.1, from coordinate 32,357,737 downwards.
CAGCAGCCACTTCTTTCGTAAAGCAAACATCTGATGTTTACTCTTGTCAACCATGTATACTTGAGGTGGAGGTATGCAAACTGTGATAACTGATGCATTCCAAAGCCTTGAGAGGCGAACTCAGTGTTGACCACAGTACACCAGTTTTAATCTTCTGAAGAATTTAACACAAGGCTTAATTCCACCTGAGGTAATGAATAGGAAGAAATGTAGTGAGATATATGTCAGCCATGATTCTACCAAGAACTAGAATACACACTCACCTTGGATTTTTAGGAAAAAATTTAGTGAAGTAAGTATGGGCAAGGGTAGAAGAACCCAGAACCCAGAACCCAGAACCCAGAAAGCATGCTGAGATAAGCAGTGACTGGTAGCCATAGGACACCTTGACACAAGTGTGGGAGAGCTGGCTTTCTTGAAGGGAATAGGGACTCTCAGGGAAAGCTATCCTTACAGAAGAACATTCTGGCTGCTCACACACTCCCATGGAGCAGAGAAGGGAGTCTAGTGGATTTGGGAAGGAAACGCCAGGGGATAAACAATGTGTTTGTAAGTTGACTGGAAAAAGTCATTTTTTTCCATATTCCAGGAAACCTCATGAAGGCAAGTGTGTGTGAGTTAACCTTGCAGCCTGGTTTGTCAGTTTGGGACATCATAAACTCTATCCTTCCCTACAGGAAATGAAGTCCAAGGCACTTTGATGGAGAGAGTAGTAGACGTTAGGTTTCCTAGGAAGCATGTCTACTGTTTACCTGCTACCAAAAGCCCTAATGCCGTCATCTAGGGCACATGAAGCTGTTGAATTCCTCTATTGCAATGGTTGTCAATTGTAATTTTGCTACTGTTATAAATTGTGATGTAAACATCTGTATTCCTGTTGGTCTTAGGTGACCCCTGTGAAAGGGTCATTTGACCCCCTCAAGGTAGGTCATGACCCACAAGTTGAGAACCACTGCTCTATGGAGACACTAAATAGCTGGCCTTTTTTTTCAAGACTGGATTTTGCCTAGCTCACTCTGGCTTTATATACAGCCAAAAGAAAAAAAAAATTCGAGGTCCTGATCCTTCTGCTTCTGCTTCTGCTTCCAAAGTTCTGGGATTACAGGTCTGTGCCACAGGACCTGGTTTTTCTCTCCTGTAAGGGAGTTGGGTCTAGGGCCCAACTGGTGCTACATGAATACTGCTACTGAATTGTATTTCTAGGCTTCTCTCTTACATTATTATTCTTAATTGATTAAATCTTTTAGAAACATATGTATACCATCCCATATATGTTAGGTTTTTCTCTAGTTGTACATTTTTTAAAAGTAGTAGTTACACTCAATTGTTTGGGAAATGACAGCCAAAAACTAAAGTCTGCACACATTCCATACAGATGTAGTAGTTTTTGTTCTGTCTTTGACCCATCAATGTGATTTACACAATCGTCTTTACTAAAGTTATGCACTTAGAAATGAATCTTCCTTTTCAGTAGTTAAAGGATTGTCACATAAAGTTTTGTACAAAGTCTTGTAGCCCCAGAGGATAGCACATTTGATTTTGCCCTACAGACTCAGGATTGCCCTGAAGCATAAGGCATCTCTGACCTTAGAGCCAGTACCTTTAAAGCACTAGCCAGTGCACTATTTCCAAAGTTCTTTCTGTTCATCTCATGTCATAACCCTCAGCTTCAAAGTTGTAGCCTGAGCACGTGACTCAGTTATTTGCTAACTAAGAAACACCTAGTCAGATCCTGATTAGTCACCTCTAACTGATGTGACTAAGTTCTACATGCTTTGTACAGTGAGTGGAAATGTCACACAGATAACATATTTGCATAGACCTTCTGATGATAGAGAAAAAGTCATGTCTCCTTATTATTACACATCTTACCAAGATGGCAGTTTTCGGTGTAGGGAATGCATTTGTTTCCATGCACTAGAGAATTACTACCATGGAACATTCTGATAGAGGAAAGAAATTGCTAGGCTTTTTCTCCTTTCCTTCCCTTCTCTCTCCTCCCCTCCCTTCAGCCTGTCCTCTCTCCTCTCCTTCCCTCCTCTCTCCTCTCCTTCCCTCCTCTTTTCCCCTTTTTTCTCCTCTTCTCCCCCTTTCTTTTCTCTTCTCCCTCTTTCTTCATCTGTCAAACTCAACTAGAGAGAAATGCAAGACATGGACATCTATTGGCCAAATTAATAAAGGCCATACTAGTAGGATTTATTTATTTTGTCCTTCTAACAAGCCATGTAATATTGATCCATTTCTATGTTGTTTATTTGTTTTCCCCATTTTATTGGTGAACAAACACATGGTTACAGCAGGAAACAACCTTGTATTTCAGCCAGCTTCAGATTTTGAAATCTAGTGGTTGTGATTCACTTGCCCTTTTCTTGTCATCTGAATTTGCCTTAGACATTCATTTGTTTCAGGAAGCATTTTCTTGGGTTTGCATATATATAATTCTATATTGTTTCTTAATAGGTAGCACTCCTCAGTTAGAACCACACTAGGGAGCTTTTGTGACACTGAACCCTACAGAAAATAACCAGGACATTTGAGTTTCTACATCTTGTTAATTGATACTTAAATTACAGTTGGGTTGAAATGACATGATGCACACAGTGATGACTAGTGCTCTGCCAAACAGATACACATGAGATAATTATGCACACAAGAGTTTATTATGTGAAAATTTTGAAAGAAACATACATATTCAATAAGAAGCTTAGATTATTATACACCATTATGGAGAAGATTTCTATAACCTAGCTAGATAACAAAGACCCATGATTCATTGTCACAGCTAGATTTTCACATATTAATTTTTTCTTTTCTTTTTTATTTGAATTAGAAACAAGATTGTTTTACATATCAATCCCAGTTCCCACTCCCTCCCCTGCTTCCTTACCACCACCCCCCCCCCCGCAACTAAAACCCTACCTATCACATATCCCTTCTATTCTCCAGGGAGGGTGAGGCCTTCCATAGGGGTCCTTTCCAAAGGGATAAATAATGGACAATCATCACATATCATCAAATAAGCTTTCATGTTATATTAAAAAGGTAACATATATGATACAGATTAGTAAATGTTATTTCAGAAATACAATTGTAATTTAGCATTTTAAAAATCAATGAATCTAATTAATAGGGTAAAGGACACATTAATGTAACTAGATTCTGAAAAATATTTTAGGAAATCTGATTTCCATTCACAATTTAAAAGATGAAATATTTCACAAACTAGAAAGTTATCATGGCAATCTGATTGTTTAATTAAAAAGCATGCAGAAACCATGTTTAATGGTGACTATTTACAGTACTTCCCCTCCATACACCACAACAGAGGAAGAGGTAGGGTTTTTCTTTGATCACTATATACCTGAGGTGTTAGACAGTGCAACAAGGAAGAGAAAGAAAGAAAGAAAACTGTCACTTGCAGATGAGATTTTGTATGGAAAAAATCTAACAGAATCAACAGGGTACAGAACTAAAACAATTTAACTTTAAGCTTACATAAGATGAGACATATGATTTAATTTTTGTATGCCAGAGTCAGTCATAGAAGCCTGAGAGTAAGAATACACATATATATGACTGTTTTGCTTTCATGTATGACTATGTATGTGTGTGTGTCCAGTGCTCGTGGTAGTCAGAAGAGGGTAGTGAATTCCTTGGAATTGTAGTTATTATGGGTGAGTCTTGCCTGCCATGTGGGTGCTGAGACACAAACCTGGGTCCACTGTCAGAATAACAATTGTTCTTAACTGCTGAGCCTTCTCTGTAGACTGGTACACATATATAATCCCAACACTCAGGAGGCAGACACAGGTAGATCTCTGGGATGTCAGGGCCAAACTGATCTACATAGAGACCTTCAGGTCTAACTAGGACTTCATAGTTAGACCCTTTTTCCAACAACATAATAGCAGCAACACCTGACATTTATAATACTATAAAAATCAAATACATAGGGGAAATTAAATATGTAACACTAATACACATAATTATGTAAATAGAGCAATAAGGAAGAACAGAGAATTCAGAACAGGTGAGCACATATAGATACCTGACTTAAGAAACAAAGTGATTGACAGACTTTGAAGATTCCCCCATGGAAGGCCTCACCCTCCCTGGGGAGCAGAAAGGGGATGGAATAGGGGGTTGGGGAGCAGGGGAGGCGGGGAGCAGGGGAGGCGGAGCAGGGAGGGAGAGTGAACTGGTATTGACATGTAAAAGAAGCTTGTTTCTAATTTAAAATCGGTCTAATTACAATTATAAAAATAAAAAACAAACAAGGTGGTACTTTCGTTCATGAGGAAAAGACGAGCTTTTTAATAAGTGTTGCAAAATTTGCAACATATTGTTAGAAATGGAGAAAAAGAAATATCACTTCTAGACCATAATATTATAATTGGAGCAAAAATCTAAATGTGTAAGGCAAAAATATTAAAAAGTAGTGTGTTGGATTTGAGCAAAAAAATAGAAATAGCATAGGAAACCATTGTTTCAAATTATGTACTTACTTATTTTACATTTTGCACATATGTGGAGGTCAGAGGTCATCTTGAAAGAATCAGTTCTTGCCTTGTACCGTGTGGGCTCTGGGGATCAAACTCAGGTCATCACATTTGGAGACAAATACCTTTTATTCACTGAGCCATTTCACTGGCCAACAAAATCATTATTAATAAAAATGATGATGTAGAATTGAGCATTATGAATTTTTAATCAAAAACCCTAGAGAGTAAAACAATAAGCTACAGATGATTATAAAAAGTGATGAGACTAGTATATCTAAAGAACCACAGATCAACAACGACAGGCAAATATGATAGTCAAAATGATTGAACTGCTTGATCAAGTACATTTTGAAGCAAATTCTTGTTATGTAGCCTGTAGTATGTATACTGTCAAATTCATGGATGTCCTCTTGTTTCAGTCCCTTTAACACTAGAATTGCAGGTATGACTCACACAGCTAGATGAATCAGATGCTCTTGTATACATATTAACGTTATCAGTATAACTCTGCATTGTTTTTAGTGGTGCTGAAGACTGGAGTCAGATGGAGCCTTGTGATACAAGGGTTTGAACACTTTCAAACATTGAGCTGTATCCAATCTTGATAGGATACTTTTGAAGAGGAAATACTCAAATGGACATTGAATACATGAAACACTTCTCAACATCACCAATTGGCAGGGAATTGAAAATTAAAGCATGAAGAGGGGCTGAAGAGATGGCTCAGTAGTTAAAGAGCACTTGCTGCTCTTGCAGTGGACCTGAGTTTGGCTCTCAGAACCCATGTCAGTTGGCTTAGAACTGCCTGTAACTTCATTTCTAGGGTATCCAATGCCCTCTTCTGGATTTTGTGAGCATCTGCTCTCACAACACATACCAACACACACATACACATAATTAAACAAATTATCCAGAAAGCTATTGTGGACATCTGTTCTTACAACACATACCAATATACACATACACATAATTAAACAAGTTATCCAATTATCCAGAAAGCTATTGTCAAAAGACAGATAACAACTAGTATTCATGAGGAGGCAAAACCTCAGGGACTTCCATGAACTGCTAGGGGCACAGGTATACATTTATATAATCACTCCAGGAAACGGCTGCACTCTATACTTAACCTAATGTAGCTTAGCCACCCACTAATTCCTTTACTGATTAGATGCAAGAGAAAATGTGAACATGAATGTACCAAATATACATAAAGAAATGCTCCTAACCTGATTTAGCCGAGAATTGGAAGCAACCCAAATATTCATCACGTTTCTAATGAGTACATAATTTGTGCATTCATACAATGGACCTCTGTGCAATCACTTGGATGATTCTTATAAATGTAATGAGACATAAAGTAGATTATAGAAAAACAAATTCATATTCTATAATTCCATGTACTGAAAGTTTGGAAATATAAGACAAGTAGACAGTAAAAGGAGCCATGATATTGTTTTACTTTGTGGGTAGAGAGCTGTGGAGAGATTTACAAAGTACTAAGGTGCCATGATGTTTTCTTTCACAATATTTTATTTCTTGATCTCAATGATCAATGTTTGGTTTGAGAAAATCAATGAGCAGTATACTTAATCTTTGTTTCCCCATAAATATGCTGAATTTCAAAAACTTATATATAAACATAAAGAAAACAACAACATGCACACATATATGCCTATATATGAAATGTTCGTTAATGAAGTTGAAATGGGGATGTTTTATGCAGTTCTGGCTGGCTTCATACTGACTATATAGTTTAGACTGGTCTCAAACTCATGTCAATTTTCTTGCCTCATCCTCCTAAGTGCTGACTAGAGAAATGAGCCACTACTCCAAGCACAGATTTTTTTTTGTGTGTGTTAAACTTTAAGGTTTAAAAAATATTTTACTGCATTTGATTTACTTATTCTCTCTCTCTCTCTCTCTCTCTCTCTCTCTCTCTCTCTCTCTCTCTCTCTCTCTCTCTCATGTGTGTGTCACAGCATGAGTATGGAGGTCAGAGTACAACTTTTGGGAGTTGGTTCTTTCCTTCCACTGTGTGGGTGGCAGAGCTCGAACTCAGGTCATCAGACTTGGCAGCAAACACTACTTGATGGCCCCAGACAGATATTTTTAAAGATACTTTCTGTTTATTTAGAACAGATACCTACCAAGAAAACTCTTAAATAATTCATATAATAAATCATTATGTTTCGGTGGGTAAGATTCTTGGTTTTCTGCTTTGACTTGTTGATTGTGAGAGCAATGTGAAAAGAAATGCTTGAAAATAGTGATCAAATAGTATAGACTCCGGCCGTAAGCCTGGGACCTGGACTGATTTAAATCAGGCCAGCAAGATAGGCTAATGGCAGAGAAATAGCTCGGGTTTTCCTCAGGTTGCAATTGTTTAATCCATGGGCAGAAACTTCTGGGTGCTTTTGATCTGCCCAGGAGACTACTGTCAAAGTTCAGTATATGTTTTGTCTTCTGCCAGTACAACATGTTTTTTTTTTTTTTTTTCTTGTAGCACTGTCTGCAAAGAAACAGAGGCTTAGGGAAGCTGAGTCAGGAACAGAACATTCTCACTTTATTCTCAAGTCCTCAAGGGTTCTTAGATGTAGTGCCATTGTACGGAGAATGAAAACAGGAAGGCTGAATGATATAGTGCACAATTATAACAAGGCTTGCCACTACCAAATCTGTGCACGGTTGAAACTCATGTTTCTTTCTCTCTCCTTTCCTTCAAATTACTAACTTCCCACTTTGTGATTGAACCTTGGATTTAAAGATTCAGGACATAAACTTCAACTCTGATGTTTCAATTTAGTTGGATTTTTCTCAGTGGTCCCCAAAAGGTCATCATTTTGGCCCCATAATTGTATGTTTTGTCACAAGCCAATTCAACCCCACATGAATCAAACAGGTCTAACATGATTTTGCTGGCCAAAGGCCAGCTAGACTCAGCGACACTATCTTTTACCTCAGAAGATTTGAATAATCCCTGTAGTGGTTCCAAAGTGGCTGGGGCTTTCTACTTCCGGGTACACTGCGCATATGAAGTACTGGTTCCCTGAGCTGTACCAGTGCGGTTGACCTAACCTCAGGGTTGGTGCAACAATTGAAAATTCAGGAAACCATTTTTTCTGATGCAAACTTGAAAGTTAAATTCCATATGGAAGGGGTAATTGTTAAAAAGAATACTCAGGAAAGCTTATTCTGGGGCTTACCTCATAAAAGTAGACTTTGTTCCATGACTTTTTCCAAATCAAAACATGAAGATGGGAAAAATAGTTAAACAGAGTTTTGTTGTTGCTGTTGACATAACTGAAGATACCTGACCTTCCTGGGACTTTATAAAACAGTTTTCTATGGAATCCACACAACAATCTGGTAAAACAGGTACCATGTCCTTGTTCTCATTTTGCATGCGAGAAAGCTGAGAAGCAGATGGCTTAAGTAATTAGCCCACAGTTGGTAAGTTAGAGCACCAAGAGGCCCACAAAGATTCATATTATTACAGAAAGTGAATTTGTGAGTATTTCAATATAGTGCAGATACATTCATTCTTTAATAATGCAGGCATACTATGCACGTGTGTGTGTGTGTCTGTGTGTGTGTGTGTGTGTCTGTGTGTGTATGTGTATGTGTATGTTTTCTTGAGATAAGGTCCCTTGAACTCTTGATCTTGCTTCAGCCTCCTGAGTTCTATGTATGTAACCATACAAGGAGAAATAGAATCTTTTAGATAAGAAATTTCATATCCATTTATGGGAGAAATTGTGGACTAGAATACTGTCCTAAATTGTTAACTTGAATATTCCTACACAAAGGAAAACAGGCAAAGGAAACATTAAATAAGCTGTTCATTGAAGTAGTACAGGGAACTTCCAAGTGGTCTATCTTTAAAGCCAGGCAGTCATATTAGTGAGCACTAGAGTTAAATATCTCACTTTAGTGTGTAAAACACAACCCTTCTATACAACACCCACTTAAAACCCTTCGGCCTGAATTATGGATTTCATTATTTGCAGTCATTTTATCTTATTACCCCCCCTTTTCGAGACAGGGTATCTCTGTGTAACAGCCCTGGCTGTCCTAGAACTCATTTTGTAGACCAGATTGGCTTTAAACTTACAGAGACCCACTTGCTTCTGTCTCCCGAGTACTGGGATTAAAGGCATGTGCCACCATAATAGGCTCCTTTCTCTCTTCTTTAACCCCAATCTCAAACTTTAAATAAAGAACAGACACATACACCCTCCACCCCCCACACAGAGAGAGAGAGAGAAAGAGAGAGAGGCATCTATATGTCTTAGTTATTCTGTGATGTAATGAAACACTACAGGTGGAGTAATATGCTTTTTATTATAATTATTTGGATTAGGTATTTTATAATGAACAGAAATTTGTAACTTATGAGTTCACAGCTATGGAGGCTGTAAAGTCCAAGATTAGGGGGAGTCAAAATCTTGTGAGGGTCTTATTGATGGACCAGATATGGTGGAAAAAGAGGACACAGGACCAAATTAATCCCTTGAAGTGTTGAGTCCCACAAGAATGTCATTCATTAATTTATGAGGGTTGAGACTTCCTGACCCAACCTCTTCTTAAAGGTCTCACTTAATTGCCACCATTTTATTTTACCATCACACTCTACCTCTGGAGCTCTGTTACTGGTAATTCTTGTCTAAAGGTCAATTCACAGGAAAAAAAATTCTGAGAGAATTTTCCTAGTGGAATTCTTCTGTTCTAGCTACGCCTTTAACTTCCACCTTCTTAGCATTGATAGTGTGGGGGTTAAATTTCCAATGCTTCTGAAGGACATGTTGAACAATACGTGAGGTGCTGAATTTGTTGATTAACTTGTATAGTAATCATTTTACAATGTTGTATACTTCAAATATGTGTGCCTTTTCTCATCATATCTCACTAAAACTGAAAATTATTTTTAATCAATTAAAAAATGAAAATGGATCAAACATCAATAACACCCGTATTGAGACAGTCTCTTGGAGGGATAAAAATGAATTGCATGCATGAGAATGATTTTATATGAACTTCTCCGAGACAATGCCAGTTTTCTAACTAGGCTGCTCTCTTGTAAATTCCAACAGCTTCAGAGCACCTAAGATGGCTTCTGTGGACAAAAAGAGCTGTCTATCTTAAAGACTGCTTCAGAAACATTTATAGGATTCTAAAACAAGTAGTTAGCAAAAATTTATTCAAAGAAACAAGAAACAAATATCTAAAGAGCAAACCACTCCTTGCAGGGGAGGAGAAGGAAGGGGAGGAGGAGGAAGGGGAGGAGGAGGAAGCGGAGGAGGAGGAAGGGGAGGAGGAAGGGGAGGAGGAAGGGAGATGCTATGTAAGGTGGTGATTCATGCATTACATATGACCTCATCTTTACTATACCATGCCCTGACGTACAGATAGACAAATTCTTCCTCCAGATATTTACCAGAACTCTTTAGACATCAGTGAGTTGCAATAAAGGCATCTGTGCAGAACTATTCTTACTTAATGCTGTAAAATAATAAAAGTGCATGTCTAGAGATAGACCTAATACAAAACATGGGAGTTGGGCTCACAACCAAAAAGAAATTCTTGAAGATATAGCACAGTGGTAGTGTTCTTGTCTAGCATATACAAGGTCATAAATTCAATCTCCACAACTACAAAAATGCTCAAAGAATAATAGTAAATACCAAAATGATTACCAAGACGTATTTACAATATAAACTTTGCATATGTGTATATATACTAAACACTAGTGGGTATATTTGGGTGAAGAGGTTACAGAGGGTTTTGTTTTACTCTGAATTTTGACTTCATTAAGCATATAAACAAATAGATAACTTCAATAATAATAGGTAATGTACACCCTATATGCTATGAAGGTTTGGACCACTTTCTCTTGACAATAGGATCTGTCCTTATTGTAAGTTGGCCAACAATAACCTCAAATTCACAGCAATATTTCTTTCTTATTTAGGATTCCAGGCATGGGCTATCATGTCTGCCTTGGAGCATTTGATCAAAACCAACTTTTCTCTTAGTACTGAGGGGGTATACCTGTTGGTCATTAGGAAAGAAGAGGGCAAAGGTGTGACATGTCTAGCCTTGGAGAAAAATCTAAAGCAACACCTTCTTGAAAGGGCAAGTTAAAAAGCAAGCTGTGTGTCTCTAAATAATAAATCTATGCACTAACAATTTATCTAATTGGCATATAGTTTATATCCTGAAACTGCCATACTGTAGTAGTTTCATGGTCCAACTAGCTGAGACTATGTGTGAGCAACTGACAGTATAGGGGATGGAAGTAAGGGTGAAAAAAAGGGTAAAACAACTACTCTCCTTTCAGCTCCCCAGTCATTTCCTTGGATGATGTTCACAGAAAGCCAGCAAAGAAGTGCCCCCTTGAGGATGATACCCTTATTTCTTAGTAATCCCTATCACCAAGTGAAGAGGAACTACAGCAAATGTTCAACACTCTTAGATACCATTTCCTTGAATGCAGAACCCCAACTAGACAAAGGAGAGAGCATAAAAGATTTCAGAGCACTAAGTCCTTAAGGGGGTGTCTCCATCAAATCCTTTCCTTCAAGGCTCAGGACAATACAAGGAAGAGGAAGCAGAGGTGGCAGCTCATTCCAAGGAAACAGTGTCTTCTATATACAACAGGACCAATTCAACATATGAACTGACAGAGAGATTTGACAGCCCTGAATAGGTTCAAAAGGACAGAACCCCAGCACTGAGAAGAGGAAGGGGACATGAAGTTCCACCACTAACCAGGAAGCTATTTGCAATTGATATCTGCTGTGAAAGGGAAAATCAGTTTTTTTTTTCCAATGGAGTGAGTGTCCCTGGGCATACTAATCATACACCAGGGCAGGTGCTAAGCTCAGGAGTAGTTAACACAAAATGGACTATGTAGTTTGCATCTGTGTGTGTGTGTGTGTGTGTGTGTGTGTGTGTGTGTGTGTGTGTACTTTTTGTTTTGTTATTTCCTACATCATTGGCTTTTGTTTGTTTTGGTTTTTGGTTCTTTGAGAGAGGGAAAGACTAAGTTGGGTGGGTAGGGCGGTGAGGAGGATCTGGGAGGAGTTGGGGTAGGGGAAGCAATATGATCAAAATATATGATATGAAATCAAATTTTAGCAAAACAACCATAAGTTTCCAAACAACATTATGATGAGAAACAGAACAATGGACTGCATAGATTCTAGGGGATTCTGTTAATTGGAACTGCACTCATCACCCTCATTCTTTCTAGGGACATCAGAAAGTGGACTGGTGTAATCTGAACTTTTGTTTCTAATCATTGTTTTTATTCCTATGGTTATTTGCTTGGATAGCTCTTCAGGGCCTAAAACATTAAATACATAAAGAATTACAAGATTATTCCACGAATAGGCTCAGGGTATCTATGCCTATTTCATATGTACCTACTTGTATATCCTTCCATTTCACTCCATTATTATTTATTACTATATAACCTTTCACATTTTGCTTTTCCAGAAGAAACAAGAATGGAGGATGAAATACAGGTTCAAAATGAAATTACACAATATAGTTTTATATATGAGACATTTATGAAAAATTAATAATCTAATAACCTAGATAAAGTCATTCTTTGCTATTTTGGCACAATAGCTTCTACATTTTTGTAATGTATTTGGGTATAAGCTCCTAATTTTCTTTTTCTTCATTTTATGTCATTTTTGAAATATAATCTCTTGTATCCATATAGGTCTGGAACTTGGCATATAAATGAGGATGACCTTGAACTTCTGATTCTCCTGCCTCCACCTCTTCCTCTGTTTCAAAAGAAAACTTAAAAGGGACTTGAGATAGAACACAGTAGGGTCTAAAGCTTCTCAAATATTTTAGTTTTTGTGTTTAGGTGTTTTGTGTGTATGCATGTCTGTGCACCACATGCATGTGTGGTGCCAAAAGAGGCCAGAAGAGGATGCTGGATTCCTCAGAACTGTGGTTACAGATGGTAATGAGCTGCCACGTGGGTGCTGGGAATCTATCCTAGGTCCTTCAGTGGAGCAACAAGTGCTTAACTCCAGTCCAAAAGTTTCTCTTTACTTTGAGATATTCTCAGGCAGAGTAAGATAATGGACATTGCATACAAAATGGAATTTGCAATAGTGCTGGATGGTTAGATTAAGGTTTAGATATCCCCTTGAAAATTTATGTTGAAATTTCCTTGCCATTGTAATGGTATTGGGGGAGGGGATTAGCTCTGGAGCATTCTGCTCTCATGCTTTTATTATTGGGAGTAGAATCCTGATTAAAAAGATTAATTCTGTTTCATTTTCTCTCTGTTTTATAAGGCTTTCTTGCCTTTCAGCCATTTTAGGGTGGATGCTGCAAATTCCAGTGCCACACTTTTGAACTTTTCAGCCACCAAAACTCACAAGCTAGGGAAAATACCATGGGCTACAATTGTTCTAATTTGTGATATTCTGTTTTAGTTGAAGAAAATGAACTAAGGATGGGTGCCTTAGAAAATTAGCAGGAGATTCTTCTTCTTGATGAGAATCTTAAAGTTTCCTTCTTAGCCACAGGGTAAAATATGAATTTAATCATCTATTCTCAAGCTCAACAAGTATTTTCTGAAATTTCCTTAAAGGTAATGGGGGTATATCAGTGAACAAAAAATGGTTCCTCACCAAAGTAACTCCATGGCAGTATCCTAACCATTTCTTTAATCTCTAATCCTATTCAAAAGAAATGTTAGGCCTCTTTTGATTGGCACTGTGCTATTTTATAAAAATTCTTTCCTGGTTATAACGATGTTTCCTAAGCCCCAATATTTTCTGTCTAAGCTTTTTCTAAGTCTCCTGTGAACTTCTAAGTATTTTACTCATTTGAACCTTTAAATTTGCATTACATCTTACTGCTTGATTATCGAGTGTCTTGTCTGATACCTTAATACTCTCCTGGAAAGATTACAAGTTCCTTATAGCCATAGTGCTTAGTATAATGAGTATGTCAGAACCTTCCATTAGTGCAATGATGAAATTCTGCATAAAGTTTTTTTTTTCTGGTTTGAATGAACCCTTCCCAAGGAGACTTTACCACAGAGGTTCTGAAAGTCCTCATGCTAGTCCATTTACAAGAGGCCCATAGAGGCCCATTTACAAAATTCCTGGAGGCAAGAGGCTCATAAAGACAAGAAATCTGAGTTTATTTTTGGCAATGCTGCTCATTGTAAAGGACTTCAAATATTTATTTATTTATTTATTTATTTATTTAAAATTACATGTGTGTCTGTGTGTAGGTATGTGTATATGTGAATATAGGTGTTCTAGGAATCCAGAAGAAAGTGCTGGATTCCCCTGAGACTGGAGTTACAAGTGGTTGTGAGCTGCCTGACTTGGATGCTAGGAACCAAGCTCTGGTCCTCTGTAAGAATAGCAAGTCAGCTCAGCCAGTGAGTCATCCATTTAGCACTTGTGGAGAGGACTTGAAAACACCTTGTAGGATTCTAGACTCCTTGTGCTTTAGGTTCTCACTATGGGAAAAGGAGACACTGACCACTTTGGTCTCTCTTTCATGGTGTTACTAGGAAGCTGATATGAGAATTTATATGGTAAAACATATGTGTTATAGTTTTCCCCCTTTCTTCTTAAAGCATTTCAAAGCCAAGTAAGGGTAAAGAACTGCAAAATAACTGTTTTCCTGAATAAAAGGAGATATTGGCATGTTTTTGTTTTTAAGCACTGCGTATCTAGTAGGACTTTTCAGTTCTCCTCTATGGTTAGTTAAAAAAAAAGAAACAAAGGAAAAATTAGATGGCAAAAGAAAGAATGGGGGTGTCAGTAGAACAGTCCGAACTCAAGTTTGGCATCAAAAGCATGCACATGTTTCCTATTGGCCAAGTGGATTACCAAAGGGAGCCAGGATTGAGTCTTCTGGTTAATAAGTAACTCAAGAGGGATGCCAATGGGTGGAAGTGTTCTCCGCAGCCAGAGGTTCTCTGAAGACCATAAGAGGAGGAAGCTGAGAGAAACTTCAGCGAGTTCACAATCTGTTCAAACACAAGTTTGTTTTGAACTATATCTCTAGCCCAAGATGTTGAAATTTGATGTCCTAGAACAATGCAGCAGAAGCTACATGTTTACACAGCTTCTAAAACTTCCCATGCACAAATGATTTGAATATTTGTCATGTAATGGGCATTGATAACCAGCTATCATAGCCAGTGATTTGGTGACAGAGAGCACAGGTTATATTAATAACTCTTCCCACCTCTGACCCTGCAGAAAAGAAAGGGACTAAAGACAAGTAAGAAATGAAAGAGTAATTTGTATTCCTTAGCTTTGTCAAGCTCCTGGAAGTGAAGCATGGCAGTACCAATGGGATACGAAGACAAACTTAAAATTTAAACTTCTTTATTTGACTATTTTGTTTTAAAATTAATAACATCATCATCATCACCATTGTGTGTGTAAATGTTAGTGTACATGTGTAGATGAGAGGACATTTGGTGGGAGTCACTTCTCTCCTTCCACCATTGGCCCACGGATTGAATTTGAGTCCCCTCAAACTTGAGTAGCAGGTGCCTCTACCCTCCCTGGCCTGAACAAATAATTTAAAGTAAAGTGATACCAGGCTAAAGCTTTTCTGCTTTTTTTCCCTTAAATCTTTGTTTTGACACTAGGTCTCATTAAGCATCCCAGGCTGCTCAAATTCACAGAGGTTATTCCACCTCCCCTTCCTAAGAGCTTGGATTAAAGGTTGGCATCACCATGCCTGGCTACTTAGAGTTTTTCATTGATTTATAAGAATTGTCCATGTTTATGAGATGCAGAGTGAAAAGTCAATAAACACATATTGATCAAAGTCATATAATGAATACTTCCTTCTCCTCCAAAGCTAATCACGTCTAAGCACTGGAACCTTAGTATTCTTCAAGTAAGCTTGACTTGTGGTGATGCCTACCATCTCATCTACTAAGGAAAAGGGGGACTGCAAGTGCAAGGCCAGCTTGGGCTACACAGAAAATTTGAAGCCATCCTGATCAACTTAGTGAGACCTTGTATCAAACGAAAGTAATAAAAAAAAAGTTGAGGGTTTAGCTCAGGGGTGCATTCCCAGTATGTGGAAGCCTCTGCTTGGTTTCAAACCCTATAAACTCAAGAAATCGTACACGCCTATATGCACAGATATTGTAGACTGTAGTTACCTTATTCTTTTGTGGAAAGCCAGAACTGGCACTCCCATAAAACAGAGTAGGATAGTCGGACTGGGATGTGGTGAGCAGGAAGGAGTGGGCACACAAATTGGTAGAAGGGTTAGTTTGGATTTTTCAATATAGAAAAGTGACAAGATGAGAAAGTGTTTTTAGACATTAGCGATGAGGCTTGAGGCTGGGGATGGAGCACAGTTCATAGAGTGCTTGCCTAGCATGTACCAAACTGTAGCAGCGAATAAACAAGACCTAGTAGCTGTAATCCCTGCACTTTGGGAGGGGAGACAGGGCCATCAGAAGTTAAAGGTTATCCTTGCCTACCTGGTGAGCTAGGCTACATGGAAACCCTGTCTCTTGAAAAAAAAAAAGAAATTGAATATACACTAGTACTTTTTAAAAGTCCCTATGGGTTTCTTGATGAACTGGATGTTAGTATAGGTAGTTTCCTGTTTCCTAGAATCTGTCTAGTTAGAATAATCCATATGTCAGCAAATTTCCATTTTATTGATCGCTGCCTTTCTTTTCATAAAGAAGGTGCATACTAGCAATATGAGTGCTTTTTTTTTCTTAACCATTTGGAAAAATAGATCTTTATCACTCAGCGCCCATCGTTGGAATGAGTGGCTCCAGTTGGTCAAAGGACTTAGCAATGTATTAAAGAGGCTTTTTAATTTTCTGGATTTTCAAGTAATATTTTCCTGTAAAAGTTTTAATTACACAGCTCCCTTCATTTCTAGACACAAAAAGTTCTAAACAAGTGAGTCAGGCCATAACCCACACCGAGGCATTAGCTGGTGTTGTGTAATTACAGGACAGGTGTATCACAGCTTAGGCCTGAAAACAACAATATCCCAATAACACAGGGTCATGGGCACCCAGAGCACTAGTAAATGATTGGTGTACCTCACTGGTACTAAGAACTGTACGAGTGCCAGTTACAGAGCTGTACTTCACTTTATTTGTAACTTCTGTCGTGGGTATGTTTAGAGGTCCTGGTGCTATTTTCCTAAACTAATCTCTGACTGTAGGCAGCAAAACCTAGGAAATGGATCCAGTGGGCTTATACATGGGATCATCCTTGCGCCCTTCAGCAGTTTCCCAAGAAAGATACCCCGACTTTAGCAGGGAGGCACCAGCAGGCATTAAGGTGCTATCTATTCCTTCTAGTGGTGCATACTAATTACCACTTGTTTGTGTTTTAAGGGGAAACTGAGAGGGAAGGGATAGAAGCCTACCTAGAAAGAGAAAAGAATGTAGAACAAGGACTGCGTAAGGCAAGGCTCAGTAGAAGAAGTAAATAAGAGGAAGGAATGTTGAGTGGCAGGAAAAAAAAAAGCCAGAGAATAATCAGAAAATGCTGAAATGGGAAGGAGGCACATTCACACACCACAGTATAATTATTTGAGAACAGGTCAGGGTTTGTTAGCTGATCTGAATGCCAGCCCAACATTTTCCAGCTTTTACTATTTTAGACAGTTACTTCACTTCTCTGCGGCTGTTTTGTTCATCTGTAAAAATAGGAATAATGGTAGCAATTTTGGGGAGGCGAGCTCTTCTGAAGATTGAAAATAACACTTAATGTAGGGTATGGTATATGGTAGGTGTTCAAAAGAGGCCCATGTTATGGTGGTGGTAATGTGAGTTATTACTGTTACAGATCGTCACATTGTTACTGTTAGGTGCAATGTTGTCTGGCTGTGGTAAAGCACAAACAAAACAATCGTCATAACATCAATTAAGAACAAAAAGCACGGAAGGGAGGGAGAAGGGAACTGGGATCATCATGTAATTCAATCTTGTTGGTAATTCAAATATATAAAAAATAAAAAACTAAAAAAACAAAGAACAAAAAGCACATTAATGAAGAATGCTGCAAACAGCCTCTGGGTGTCAATTTTAGCAAAAGGAGCTTGGCTGGGGACATGGCAAGCAAGAAATAAGATCAAATTGTATCACTCTCACATTCATATTCTACTGCACACCACTTTCACATTAGAGAGCTTCAGCCAAGTGAGAAAAATGAAAGCTATACTTTTTTTCACATGATTGCTTTGGACACTTCCTTTTACAATGCTTTAGAATACGTAGTGATACAGTCTAACCCTAATCAGATGGAAAGATGCTGAAAACGATTGTACATTAGCATAGTATTAGCAGCTCATATTTGTTGATTTATTTTTATCTCCTCATATTAATCTAGTAGAAAGATTACAAGTAACTTCATGGTGAAATTTTCATGCTTATTTTTCAAGCAGATCACAAGAGCATTTTCTCTGTGGAACATACAAAGTCAAGGATTTTCTTAGGTGGGAATCAAGAGATTCAGACTCCTACTTTCTTAAGGGCCTAGATTTAAAGCCGCAGCATGTATGTCTGACAAAGTTAACTACTGTGTGTGTAAACGAGAGACAATCATTCCTTCCAGCAATGCATTTAAAAGGAGAAATGACTGTATTTCTGGTGTTCATTTAATGCCCCATTACAACAGTTTCAAGTAACCAGGTCAAGGCAAAGTATTCTCTGGTACTAACAACTTAAGAGTGAGTCTAGTGGCTACTAATATTCAGTTTCAGTGTAAATGAAAGAATGAATATTGCTGTATTGAAAAAGAACTTTTCTATCCCAGAAGAAAAAACTTTTTAATTTATTTACTAATGAATACCCGTAAAGCTGAATCATCGACACTGTTCAATTAATTCTAACATATCACATTAAGGATTTAGTTTGGTGAAAGAGATTTAGGCAAACGGTGCACTGTGTCTGATGACTATCTGCACATCTATGTGTTCCTTAGGTACCAAACTCTGCGTCTGCAATACTTTAGAGAAAATGTGTCTGGATTTGCATCTAACTGTCCTTGAGCACTCAGCACTGACTGTGCTCATATGCCTCAACTGCATCTCAACTTCACACAGTTGGCTCCTGTAAATTCTCAATGTGAGACACACAGAGGATAGAGGCGCAGATGTAGGCTAAGCTCTATCTTCTTCAAAGACTACACACAGAGAAGTATATTAGTCATACTGAGAAAGAAGCTAAATATAATTCCATTCATGCATAATATTCTATTTGATATGGAAAATCAAACGATGCTTGATTATTTCACATTATGATTAACACCAATACAATAACAAGCTCAATGCCTCAGGAATGCCCACAAAATCTTCTAAGATGTTGTTGCCCTTAGCTTCTTGTTTAAGTAGAACAGTTAACATGCTAAGTGATCTGAAACCCCAGCTCTAGGGGTATTGGATATCTATAGATATTATAGGTGCCTGCATGCACATGCACATACCTCTCTGCACAAAAACACATAATTAAGAATAAAAACAGGGGGCTGGAGACATGGTGCAGTGGTTAAGAGCACTACTCCTCTTCCAGAGGACCCAGGTTCAATTCCCAGCACCCACATGGCAGTTCACAACTGTCTGTAACTCCTGTTCCAGGGGAATCCATTGCTCTTATACAGAAATACCTGCAGCTAAAACACCACTGTATATAAAAGTAAATTAGTTAAAATATTCTAAAAAACAAAAATAAGGGATAGATCTTTCATGAAGTCTATATATTGTCATTTTCCATTTGTTAAAGCTTATAATTTGTCAAAAGTTATAGTGTTAAAAGTCAAGATAGTGGTTAAACTTGCAAATGTAATGTTGAATCTTCTAATATGCTGGTATTGCTGTTTGTTGAACATGTTGCCAGTTGGGCAGTAGTGGGAGATTTGTGAAAATTCATCAAGTTGTACAACCATAACTTGTACACTTTTGCTATGTACGTCCACTTTAATACAAAGTTAGTTTGAACTTTAAGAAAGGATTGTGATATGTGACAGGCAATGTAAAAATAGAAATCATGACCTTTTAGAGATTTACCTTCTGAATTTAGAAAGAACCAGTATGGAATTAGACATCACAAGCTATTGTTTTGTTTCAAGCTTTCTCTGGCATGGTAACCTTCATATTCTGTAGGAGAGCCTTGTGTTAATTCTCTGTTCATTTATTCATTGATATAACACTTTCTCTGACAGCAAGGTCTAGGTAATAGATTCTATTTTTCTCCCTCTCCTTCTCTCCCTCTCCCCTCCCTACTTCTCTCCCTCCCTCCCACTCCCTCACTCCGATTCTGAGAATTTAATCCAAGACCTTTCTCATCCTATACAGGCATTCTAGTCCTGTGACCATCTTTTGTGAATAAATTTTGTTCTTTTTAGAAAATAAACCTTGTCTCCTGAACAAAATTACAGTTAGAAACTGATTTTTACTTCCTGGTAACTTACTTTTAAATAAATCTTCCTATTTCTGACAATAAGACCTTTAAAGAGGCTATTATATTCTTGTCTGTGGTGTGTACGTGTTAAGAAAGAGAAAGCCCTT
This sequence comes from Cricetulus griseus, assembly GCF_003668045.3. Classification (NCBI taxonomy): domain Eukaryota; kingdom Metazoa; phylum Chordata; class Mammalia; order Rodentia; family Cricetidae; genus Cricetulus; species Cricetulus griseus. The sequence goes on along the minus strand of NC_048604.1, from coordinate 32,337,671 downwards.
AGTTGAAAAGTCAGCACTGCACAACCCAATGAATAGGGGTCATTACTTTTCATTTAGGTTTTTTCAAAGCCAAAGCAGAGCTTGTCATGTGTCATTCCCAAGGCAACTATCACTTTACTATTGCCTAGTGGACCATAGCTTAGGCTTTCATTGCACCGTCCATGCCCATCCACTCTTTCCCCAACCTTATTTCTTGTTACTCCAACTATCTTAAGAGGTCCCACATCTGCTCATTAATATTCCATGTGAATGTGTTTCTATGGTTCTGTCTCTTTTGTAAGTCGTTTTCTATACTTAATTTGTGTGTATATATACTCATGTACATGTGTATATTCACGCACGTGTATGTGACACTATGCACATATGGAAGTTAGAAGACAACTTTCAGGAGTATGTTCTTTCCTTATCACCAAGTAGGTCCTGAGGATTGAACTTAGGACATCAGGTTTGTTGGCAAGCATCTTTGCCCTCTAAGATGTTTCCATAGCTCCACTTCTATCTTCCTTCTAATTTCCAAATATGCAATTCACAAATTCAATTTGTTCAATTGATATGCTAGATCCCAAAAGGAAACAAAATATTCCTCTGCCACTACAGGGTGTCTTAGAAGTGAACTCTTCTAAAAATTTTGCTATTTAATGTATGTGTGTGTGCCTGCTTGTCTGGATGTGCATCTTGTATGTGCAGGCATTGGATCTTCTAGAGTTGGAGTTACAAGGAGTTGTGAGATGCCTAATGAGAGTTCTGAGACCTAACCTGTGTCATCTGCCAAAACAAAAAGTCCTATTAACTGCTGACCCATCTCTCCAGTCTTGGAGAGTGAATTCTTGACACTAGTTTTGCTTTCCTTTGCTTTGGTAGTAAAGTCATTAAAGAGCCTACCTGAGTCACATTTTTGTTTGTTTTGAAATAGAGTGCCCTGTAACCCAGACAGGTCTTGAACTCCTTATGTAGACAAGGATGACATTAAACTCCTGCTCCTCCTGCCTCAATCTCTCAAGTACTAGGATTACAGGACCATATTACCACAAACAGTTCTTAGGCAAATGACATACATTTGCTGAACTGCACTGGGCATTGGTACTTAGAATACAAGGAGGCTTAAGACAGTCTTCTTGAACTCGAAGGACACAATTTCACAAGAATGTAGAGTAGCATAGGAACACAGAAAAGAAGCATCTAAATCTAACTCTGTGGAAAGGTCCAAAGAAGATGACAGCTAAATACAATTTTAAAAGATGACTGAATAGTAGGTCACCAAATATGGAGGAGGGTGGGAATTTCCAGAAGAAAGAAAATAACATGAGTGAAGTCACATAGCTGAGGAACACCACATAGAGTTGGACACACAAGCTTAAGAGTTAGTGACACAGAATGACAAGAGATGCTATCATGCAAATATGTAGGCATTAGCCAGGTCATGAAGTGCCATGCCTAGTAATGGGACAAATGTTCTTTCCCAATAAACCACAAAATACCTATTCACTAAGATACCTTTTATCATAAATTTTGTGCCTTAGTTGCTCAAATCTCAATAGTGACTGAAATTTCTCCACTGTGTAATGTTGCCTGTTCTATATACATTGTGTTTTCCACAATTTTCCTGCTGCTAAGAATTATTTTCTTCTTCTACTTCCTTAGTTACCAACTGTTTACACTGGCCCATGGTGGGTTACTTTCCTTTCTATGAGACTTTGCTCATTGGGTGAACACTGTTTGATTTGCTTTTTGGCTCTTTTTATAAAGCCTTTCACACTACCTTTTCTTCTCTGGCTAAGATAGGCTAATAACTCCTTTGTCTTAGCCTTTAGGTCATACCAGTATTCTAGAATAGTACTAAGGGGGCATTTGAGGGCTTTTTTTAAAAAAAACTATTTCTCCACATATACTTATGTGTATGTGTGATGTTAATATGTGTGCATATAAGATCCCAAACCAGCCTGTGTAATAGTTACCACCAAAGTCAAGGCATTGATACATTCTGCTCACAATCTCTCTACATCCCCCTCTACTTTGCTCTATATGCCTGGACTCCTGGGGGCATATTTCTATTGCAAATGGAAAATTGTCAGCCAGCATGGAACAAAGGAACTATACATAGATGAAAATATGGCTCTCTGCTGGTTCCTTGGTTTGCATGAATTTATACAGTTTGGTAGAACTGCCATCGTCCCTGACATGGACAGGGTGGACAGGGTGATTCTTTGAAGTTTTGATGGAGAAATGCTGTACTTGTGATCTGAATTACAGTAAAGCTGTCCTCTGTGGTAAGCCCGGCTGGTTCATTACAGTTTACTTTCTAGGCCTCACCTTACTCAGCTGAGTGAAATCCTTTGTTAGGGTTCGAATTTCCCATAAACCTGCTCAATAATTTGTTTGTGTTTGGCTTCTTTGAAATACCACACAAAGCAATCCTTGTAAAAGGCAAAACTGTCCCGAAGGCTGAGAAAGGAGCTCAAGACATAGATTCAAATTCGCTCTTTTCAGTTAGAGGCAGCTGGGTAATCTTATCTTAACTGGCTACATTTCAAGGTGCCCAATTCAGGGGCTTTCTCCTTTGGGAGCAACATTTGCACCATGTGATGAAGGGCTTTCTACTGAGGGGCAAATGTTGGTGGAAATCAGAGGCCAAGAGCTGTCTGCTCTGTTCACAAAAATCATAGCAAAACAACATTGGGTCTCTCCACCTCCAGAATCAGGGCTCATCAGCACTTGGCCCCAGGACAGAGATCTGACTGAGAAGCAAAGTTAGAACTCAGGTACCCAGGAAAGGAGGCAAGATTGCTAAGGCACCTGCACAGCTCCGAGTCAGAAGTTGTCAGTCTTCTTTGGCTCTGGCTACGCACACAGCCCAGCCCTTTTTTCCTACGGCTGTGGCAGGGAATTGCTACATGCAGGATTACCTGGGGGAAAAACCAGAGGCTCACTTTGGTCCCTTCCGGTAATTGAAAGGACTGGGCGTCAGAGAGGGGGAGGAGAGAGCTTCCCTCCATAAATGGTCCCACCCCTGGGCAAGGTGGCTCAGTTTGGCAGGTAGCAACGGGGGCGTGTGCACCTGCCACCAGCAGAGCTCAGCCAGACTGTGAGAAGAGGCAGGCGGAGCGCGCCAAGGGAGTGAGTGAACCATGGACAGATTCAAGTGCCCGAGCTTCTTCAAGTGCAGAGAGAAGGAGGTAGGGGTCTGGAAGCTTCTGGAGGTGTACAGGGACACAGAGAGAAAACAATGGGGTGGGGAGGGGAAGAAGTCTCAATTTTTGTTTTTTGTAGTTGTTCCTTATTCTACATATTTCTTTCTCTTCAACTCTTCTCAAGTATGCCTGCCATGTTCCCACAAATTCGAGGTGAAGAAACAACTTTTATGCTGGTGTTTAGGAGACTTAGGAGCACCTCACCCTGTTCCTTGGGAACACCTACAGAATTCTGTTCTTTCTGTTTCTCTACACTGTACTCATACGCTGTAGGGAAATGACTGTCCTTATCTGACCCTGGGAGCATTCCATACTCAAACAGGTGACAGGTTGGAAGAGAACCCCTCCAAAAGTAGAGGGAGAGAGAGAGAGAGAGAGAGAGAGAGAGAGAGAGAGAGAGAGAGAGAGAGAGAGAGAGAGAGAGAGAGAGTTCTCTTGCATATTATTCTGTGATTTTAGGAAAACGGTGATTATGTGCTATAAGGCAGGGAGAGAAGCTATCAGCACATAAAAAGTATGTGGACTGATTTTTATTTAATTGGAATCTCCATTTGATACTTCTCAATGGCCTGCTATAATCTCTGGAATGTTGACTCTTCCTAATTTACACTCAAATCTTTTGTATTTGACACTTGACTTGTCTACTTGCATTTGCCCTTCATGTGTGACATTAAACTTCGGATGCTATTAGCTGAAGAACCAGTAAAAATATCTACTTAATATTTCTTTCTCTAATTTAAAGAAGGGAATGCTAAGTAAAATAGCTACCCACCCCAGCATTTAAAGGGACTCAAGGTGCCTCCAAGAAATCTATGTTCCTGTCTGGTGCCCGGATGCGTTTTCCCGTCTTGTAGTCTTAGAGTGGCAGGCAGGACCTAGTCCCTACTGTCTGGCTCCTGTCACCTCAGTCAGTGCTAGTACAATCTACCAAAATTCTAAGACCTTCTGCCCCTCCCTTCCCAACCTCACAAGCTTCTTCTGGGTGTATTTCATTTCATTTTTATGGTTTTGGGAGCAATTTAAATTCCCAGTTAATTTTCACAAGAGAAAATAAAATTACAGTTGCAAGAGAAAAAAAAGTAGCTACCAGCAGAAATTTCCTTTATTTTTGTCTATGATCAATACTTAGATGGGAGAAATCTCCTTGATTTTGAAAAGAATGCCCCATGAATTTTTCACAGCCACCCCACTTTCTACAACTCTGTGGATTTGTGCAGTTATATGTCTGTGGAATTCATAACAGAAAGGAAAAATATTGATACTTTTCCTTCCTTAGAAAGTGACGGCTTCATCTGAGAACTTCCATGTTTCTGAAAATGATGAAAATATGGACCGTGGCAACTGGTCCAAAAAATCAGATTATCTTCTATCTATGGTTGGATATGCAGTGGGATTGGGAAATGTGTGGAGATTCCCATACCTGACCTACACCAATGGTGGAGGTAGGTTTTTCCTTTTGCTCTGTTTCTTCCAGTGGCATGCTGCATAACTTCTCCTCTCTCTCTCTCTCTCTCTCTCTCTCTCTCTCTCTCTCTCTCTTCTCTCTATATATGACTATTTATGTAATATAATCTATATAAGTATATATAATATAACTAGAGAACTTCACACGTGTCTATAATGGAATATGAGCTAAAGAGAGGTATATGATGCTTTGGGTTAGTAAAGAGGATGAGAACCAATAGAAACATTTACTAATTGAGAGTGAGCTACAAGCTCGTTTGGACACTGCTTCCAAAAACTCTCAGATATAAACTTGATTAAAGTGTTACATGCAGTACTTCTGAGTTGCTTTGAGATACCATATAAACTTCACTGGGACTTTCAAAACTGTGTTCAGACTCAAGTTGATCTTTGCTTGAGTCAGAAGTATGAAAAAATTGGGAAATCTGAATCTTTTTAAAACCTCAAGGAAACTATTTGCTTAGGTAGAGTAAGGCATTTTTATAATCTAAGTGTGAATAAAAATAGTTATTAGTTAATATTTTAAGTTGCAATATTCAGTAACATATATTTCAAATTCCACTGGCAATGTAGAATATAAATAATATACAATAGAATTTAGTTCAAGACTATGTGGATTTATTATTGCAAGATAATTCTCTTTATACCTTGTAGATCATTAAGGTAGGCTCAATAAGAATACAAAAATAACTAAGGTGACATACGAAGAGAAAGAAAATGAGTTGCACAATACTCTAGTAATGTGGAAACAACTTTTGCCTTACACCATTTTAACTTACTTGTGTTTACAGGTTCTGTTAGAAATATATAGGTGACATGTGCCTGTATTTCTTAAATGGACACCATTGAAATTTTACCAGTATAATTATTTTTCTCTTGGCACAAAAGAATTGTGTGTGGTGATGTTTCAACCACATTGTTTGTTAATTGAGTGTATTAAAACATTCACACTGGCTCTCAGAGACTCAAGAAAGGAGCCCTGTTTATTAAACACTTTAAGTGTGGATAGCCTCTAGGACTTAGGTCATCCAATAGTGATTTTGCTGTAATATTAGCAGGAAAGTGAGTCAATAAGCATGATCTTTCTGGTGTCTATTCCTAAGGCCCCTTTGAGCTTCTTACAATTGTGTTTGCAATAAGATATACCCTGTAATTTGACATCATATGTTCATGCAATAATCACCATACATTGCTAGGAAATGGATCAAACTCATTTGAATAGAGAATTTTGAAATATAATGCAAATGAAATAATTTTAGCTTTTCCTATGCTATTGCCTCGCCTTCTGTTTGCACTAGAAGTTAGTATGACATACTGATACTCAAATTTTAAAGATCACATCATTGGGATGATAGATAATTTACATCCTCTAAGTGCTTTTTAATCCATGGGTAGCAAGGAAAATCATTAAGGATAATTATGATAGAGTTGTACATAATCAGAAAGCCTGTCTCCATTCATCAAGCTCCATCTTGCTTTTATTAACTGCTGCCAAGACTTCTAGATTGTTTGGCTATGATATTTAACATTATGTCTCTGTTTCAGCTAGTAGTCTGGTAAACATTCTAATGAGCAACATCATAAACCAAATATGGACAATAAAACAAAAGGGTGAAGATGAGGGGAAGGGCTGGGTATTCTTATGTGGGAGATTAGTTGCTGTGACAATGGAAGTTAACTGAATAAGTCTCAAAAGGTCAGTCTTCTTTTTTTTGTCTTTGCAGATTTTTTTTTATTTGAATTAGAAACAAGATTGTTTTACATGACAATCCCAGTTCCCTTCTCCCCATAGTCCTCCCCTACCACCCCCCCCAACTAAAACCCTACCTATTACATATCAAAAGGTCAGTCTTCTAACAACACCAATACATTTCTTCTTAACATTGACTAAAGAACCTTGTGACTATTAAAAGAATCATGAAATTAATTGCAGTAATTTGCATTCTGAACGATACTTACCGTTTACAGTATAAGTTTTAAAAGTCATCCATGATTGTTGAGAGACAGGAGAGAGACAGAGAGAGAGAGAGAGAGAGAGGGGGGGGGGACTAACACTGAAAGGTGTCATGTGCCTGCTGTGCAGCCACTGATCAGTAAATTAGTAAATTTGATTCGTAATTGCTAGTGGTGCAGAATTTGAACTCATAACAGAAATTGATGACTGAGTATTGTGTCACCCTTGTATAAGAAGGAAAAGTTCACTTGTTAGTAAATCACTTTAGGTCAAATAACTGATAGAGCCAGCATTTTAGTGGAGATCTGTTTGGCCACACAGTCTCTGATCTCTCAGATTCACTGACCGACTTTATAAGGGATTGTTTTGGTATTATAGTAACTTCACTAAGTCACATTTCTATTCCCATCTGATTAATGGGAAACACACAGTTAATACAATTAGGTACTTTCTCACAAAAAGTAATAAATCTTGGACCTCAAGCCAAATCCCTCCAATTCCACTGTATTAGGACACTTTTAAATGTTATGCTCCTTGTCAAAGTGCTCCCAAGACTTTCAGATATAATAGTATATTTATTTCATTTCTTTGCTTTTTAGGTGCTTTCTTGATACCCTATGCAATTATGCTAGCTTTGGCTGGTTTACCTTTGTTTTTCCTGGAATGTTCACTGGGTCAGTTTGCTAGCCTAGGTCCAGTTTCAGTTTGGAGGATTCTGCCATTGTTTCAAGGTTTGTATTTAAGACTTTTCGTCATCATGATTGTTGTTCTAGATACATATACAACTGTTTTCACTTTGTGGAAGAAAAGACAATTCAAAGCCCTATTACATATGATCTCATAGAAGTTGAGCAGAGAATGGTTGCAGAGGTAGACGTGGATAGGAAGGAAGAAGCCATATTGGTTAAAAAGATATGGTTATAATTAAGACAAATTAATTTGATGGGTGCGGTGGTGTATACTTTTAATCCCAGCACTCAGGAGGCAGAGTCAGGTAGATCTTTTAGTTGGAGGTCATTCTCGTCTACAGAGTGAGTTCTAGAACAGCCAAGGCTACACAAAGAAATCCTGTCTCAGAAAAAAGAAACAAATTTAAGAAAGCTAAAATCTATAGATTTATAAATTGGAGAATTGAAAAATGAGAATCACAGCATGTTTTCTATAGTTGATGACAGATGATATATTTGTATATTATAATCTCAAAAATACAGTGTTCATTAAGTATTCTTATAAAAATAGGATACTCACCTGGGTAATATGCTTCCCAATCAAATGATTAATTCATTCTACAATATGTATGTGATTCAAACATCACACAGTACATGAAAAATACGTTTTTTTCTTTCAACTAAAAATACAAAAAATGACATGCTAGGGCAAAGATGGTATTTCTCCTTCTGTATATATTTTGTGCATACACATATACGTATTCATGTGCAGGCATATGTGTGTATGCATGCATATAGAGCATGAAAGTCAATGCCATGTGTTTTCCTTAATTACTTTGAAATGGTCTCTCATTGAACCTGAGCCCATTGTTGGGCTAGACTGTATGGACAGTAAGCACTGGAGAGATGCTGTCTCTGCTTCCACAGTGACAGGATTTTGGATGCACACTATTACAACAGGCTTTTTAAAAACACAGGTGCTAGAATTCAAGCTCAGGAACTTATTCCTCTACAGCTACAGCAAGCATTTTACCCACATAGCCACCTCCCCAGCCTTCAAATGTTAACTTTTCTTCTTACCTGGAAGCACATATAAGAAGGGTTAAGAGGAACACTAAAAAGATTGATTGTCATGGTTAAATTATTTGACAGTTTTAACTTTTTGCATTATTTTGTCACATAGTCTGTGCATTAGCTTCAAGACAGTGCCTTTAAACATGTATTATTTTTGTTTTGATTTCTGTATATGTGCACATGAGTATATGTCACATGTGTGTGAGTGCCTGTAGAGGACAGAAGAGGGCATTGGATGCCCTGGAAGTTGGAGTTACAGGAAGTTGTGAGCCACCCAATATGGGTGCTGAACTCTTGCTCTGGTCTCTGGTCCTCTGGATGATCAGCAAATAATCTTAACCACTGAGTAATTGCTCCAGCCCCAAGGATCTGCCTTTTTAGATATTTCTTGTACAGTTTTGTCTTACTGTCTTTGAATTATGTTTTCCATAAAACATTACCAATAAAAGCAGAAAGGCAGGGCACTATTTTCTCTTGGATACTCATGATAGGAGAACAGTCCAGATGAAAACAAATTCCTTCATTGTTATTAAACATTGACTTCTTTCTATCTCTGAAGACTATCATTTTAGCAGTCACTATTCACCACAATATATTTGCAAAAGCCTTAATGCAACATTGAAAATATGTAATAATAAGGTAAATAAGATGCTTTGCTGGAAGACTGGAGATGCTATTTCAAATGTTAGTATTAAAAGAAGTTATAATCACTATGCTAAAGTGCACTGAAAACCTACTGAGTTACAGAACGTTCCGAGGCTGAAATTCAGATTGTATCTGAATTTGGACATGTTCTGCATACTTTCTTATAGAAATACTAGAGTGTGTCCTTTAAGGATGTTAAATCTGGATCTTCCTTTACCACCTGACTATTGTTTTACAGATAGAGATGAGAATTTTGGTGGATGAGTTCATAGGCTATGAGCATTGAAGCCTTTTAATACCTGCATTTCCTGCTATGACAGGGATTTGAAGACTTAATAAGAAAGAATAACTGACACAGGATTTTGTAAATTTTATGGTTAAATCTAAATTTCCCCCCTTAGCTGTAATAACCTTTTCTCACCAACTGAAAAACATTCTCCAAAAGGCAGTTATCAAAATGTTTTACATTCAGAAAGAAGGAGCTGGAGAGATTGCTCAGCAGTTAAAAACACTGGCTGCTCTTCCAGAGGCCCCAAGTTTGGTTACCAGCACCAACAGTGGGCATTTCAGAGTCACCTGTATCTTCAGCTCCAGGGCATCCATCCAATGCCTGTGTCCTCTGCAGGCACCCTCACTTGTGTGCGCATACTCACAGGTGTGCATATACACAAATGCAATTAAAAACCATAACAATAAAGCCTTTTAAATTTTGGAAGACAGGTATTAAGAGGGTAATACCCTTCCATCTCAGGCACACTTTTTGTTTCCTGAAATACAACATAGAGTTATGTGAAAGAGTCTTTTAATTTATTAAAGTTTTTTTGGAAATTGAACTCGGCTTTTTTATGGACTAACAAAGCAAATTTTACCTTTTAACTGTTTTTTTTTTTCAGGTGTGGGCATCACGATGGTCTTGATATCCATTTTTGTGACAATCTATTATAACGTCATAATTGCCTACAGTCTTTACTACTTGTTTGCTTCTTTTCAAAGTGTACTACCATGGGCCAATTGTTCTTCTTGGGCAGACAATAATTGTAGCAGATCACCAATCGGTAAATTTCATTGGCCTAACTTTTGAAATATTGCTAACTGTATAATCCTGTTATATTCTCTAGATAAGCTCAAATGAATAAGTAATTTTCTAACCAACTTATGTATACTTTTATGAAAGGAAAAGCCACATCTAGAAGTAATTCTCAAAAGCCTATGTTCTGAGCAGGAGATAGTAAGAAATGGGAGAGTGGTTTTTGAGAAAATTGTGCTATCTTTAATAGCATTAAATAGTAGTTGTAAAGACTGGGTGCTGCCATTGTTAATACGAGATACTTAACATTAATACTGGGGGATATTGCAATTGGGATTATCCATACTCATCAGGTGAAGCTTTAATGCTTTGGAAGGGTTTAAAGGGGCCAGCATATATATACAAGTTAGCTAAGTCTCCCTCCTGAAAGTTCTATTAAGTTCTAATTCTAGACTAAAAGACCTGTTATTCTATAGCAGTTATTACTGTAACTATGACTACAGTTTAAATAGATAGTTAGTATCACATGCTTTACCAGTTGGTGGTAGAGAAGGATTTGATGCATTGAATGTAACAAGCTCTATTGTATTTATAATTTATTTAATCTACCTTTACCAAGTAGCAATTTAAATAGGAACTGAAGTATTTCCCATTAAAATTCTTTTTCTTCCCACAAAAGTATTCTTTTACAATTAAGCACATCTATCTATCTATCTATCTATCTATCTATCTATCTATCTATCTGTCTATCTATTTATTTATCTATATTGTATCATTTTTTAGCAATTGGCTGCAATGTGAGTA